>NW_026896533.1:0-23750 GCF_033153095.1 Gastrolobium bilobum
CTTCAAATAAATTGAAATATTTCAAAACTTTAAAAGGTGGATCTCGGATTTAGCTGTAATATACTTTCAGCTTATCCGCGTTACTGGTTATCTTGATTCCTTTGCCTTCTGTTGTTTACCGGATATAGGCTCCTCTTCTAAGCTTTTCTTTAACTTGGTAAGGACCTTCCCAATTTACATCTAGCTTCCCATCTCTGGCATTTTTATTGCTAATATCTGCTCTCCTGAGTACCAAGTCATTTTTCTCAAAGACTCACGGTCTCACTTTTTTGTTATATCTAGTTGCTATCAGTTGTTTGGCCATCATATTCTAGCAGTGGGCTATGACCCTGGCTTCCTCAATGAGATCTAACTCAGTAGATAGCAGTTTACTGTTTTCTTGTTCATTCTGCTTAATAGCATTCATTCTTCTCCAAGAGGGTTCTCCAATCTCCACCGGATCATGGCTTCACATCCATATGTCAATCTGAAAGGGGTTTCCCTTGTCGCTGTCTGGGTACTCGTTTGGTATGCCCACAAAACAAAGTATAATTGATGGATCCATCTTTCTTTGGCATCCATCATTCGTTTCTTGAGACCGTCAACAATTACCTTGTTTGCAGCTTCAGCTTGCCCATTTGACTGTGGGTGTTCTACAGATGCAAAGCGGTTTTTGACCTTTAAGTCTTTCCTAAACTCCTAGAACCGTTTATCAGCAAATTGTGTTCCATTATCAGTCACTACCTCAGCTGGTATTCCAAACCTGGAGACGATGTTTCTTTCAAAGAACCTTTGTACCCTGGACGAGGTTATTGTGGTAACCGGTTCTGCTTCTATCCACTTGGCGAAGTAATCTACGGCCACAATCAGCCACTTCAACTGTCTTTCCGCAGCTTTGAAGGGTTCCAGCAAATCCATCCCCCATTTGAAAAGGGCCATGGAGCTGAGATGTATTTCAATTCTTTTGGTGGTGAAATAATCAGTCTGGCGTGCTTCTGACAACTGTCGCATCTTTTGACATGTTCTTTGGAATCTGCTTCCATAGTCGGTCAGTAATAGCCAGCTCGGAGGGCCTTTCTAGCCAAAGCTCTATCCCTTATGTTGTGGCCATTGATTCCTTCGTATATCTCGGCCAGCATATATTCTGCTTCTTCCGAGTTCAAGCATTTCAGCATGGGAATGTGTAACCCCTTTCTATACAGCTGATCTTCCACTATTGCATATTGCATTGCATCTCGGATCAGCTTCCTGAACTCCAATGGGTCCTCAGGCAATGTCCCTTTCTCAAGGTATGCCGTTATGCATTGCCTCCAGTCATTTTCCGATGTGATTATCATTACGCAACTCGGCTCTATTCTGCTCTGCTGTACCACGGTCCTATGGTTTCCTGGGTTTTTTTGTACTTGCTAATTTAAACAAGATGTCAGCCCGACTGTTTTCCCCTCGACGAATATGAGTGACTTTTACCTCTTCAAACTCGGCCATCATTTCTCAGACCTTGTTTAGGTATTTCATCAGCAAAAGGCCTTTGGCCTGATACTTTCCTTCTATCTGAGAAGTCACCAATTAGGAGTCACTGAAGACTTTAACCTTTTTGGCCCCATGTTCCTTAGCCTGCATCAACCCAGCTATTAGGGCTTCATATTCTACTTGATTGTTTGAAGTTGGGAAACCCAGGTTCAAGGAGTGTTCTATTGACACTCCTTCTGGACTTTCTAGTATGATCCCAGCTGCACTTCCTTTATCATTGGAGGATCCATCTACATATTCCCTCCAAGTATCTTTAGCTTCTCCCACTTCTGGGCTAATCGGGGTGAGCTCCATTATGAAGTTGGCCAAAGCTTGTGATTTGATGGCCTTCTGACTTTCATATGTTATCTAATATTCAGAGAGTTCAATTGCCCAGTTAGTCATTCTTCCTGCCAGATCCGGTTTATGTAATACTTGACTTGTAGGTTGATTTGTTCGGACTACTATCTGGTGTCCCTGAAAATATGGCCGTAATCTCCTCGCAGTAATCAGCAAGGCAAATGCCACTTTTTCCCGCTTCTGATATCTTAATTCAGGACATTTTAAGGCCCTACTGACAAAGTAAATTGGCTCATGACCTTTGCTGTTTTCCTTGATCAGAACAACACTTATTGCCTCTTCCCCCAATGCCAGGTACAGGATCAGAGTATCTCCTGGTTCTGGCTTAGATAGTACTGGTGGGGTTGCTAAGCATTTCTTAACCTTGTCGAACGCGAATTGACATTTCGGGTTCCAACCTTGCACAACTTCTTTCTTTAATAATTTGAAGAATGGGAGAGCATTTTTAGCTGATTTGGGTAAGAACCGAGTTAATGCAGCCAGCCTACCCGTCAGTTGGTGTACCTCCTTTTTGCTTTGAGGAGCTTTCATATCAAGTACTGCTTTTCACTTGTAAGGGTTCACTTCGATTCCCCTATGGGTTATCATGAAACCCAAAAATTTCTTTGCCGGGACTCCAAACGCGCATTTTATCGGGTTCAGTTGAATGCGGTATTTCCTAAGCTTTTGGAATGTCTGCTCCAGATCTCGAACATGGTTCGTCAAGTCAAATGACTTAACGATCATATCATCAATGTACACTTCTACATTCTTGGCCAGTTGATCCTCAAACACTTTGTTCATCATCCTCTGGTACGTAGCCCTAGAGTTTTTGAGCTCAAACGACATCACGTTGTAGCAGTAATTGGCCTTTTCAGCAATAAAGACAGTTTTCTCTTGATCTTCAAGATACATCGAAATCTGGTTATAACCCGAATAAGCATCCATGAAGGATAGTATTTGGAATCCAGCTGAGTTATCCACTAGCTGATCTATGTTGGGCATAGGGTAAGAATCTTTTGGGCACACTTTATTCAGATCCGTGTAATCAGTGCAAACTCTCCATTTTACATTGGGTTTTTTCACCATGACAACGTTGGCTAGCTAGGTCCTATATTGTATTTCACGAATAAACTCGGCATCAAGTAATTCCTTCACATGTTCCTCCAGAACTCGTTTTCTTTCTGGCTCCAGCTTCCTTTTCTTTTGCGAAACTGGTGCTGATCCAGGATAAACCGCCAACTTGTGGCAGCAAAAAGTTGGATCTATGCCGGAAATCTCTGATGACTTCCATGCAAAGATATCCGTGTTGCTTTTGAGAAACCCGACTAACTTTTCCTTGATTTGGGGATCTATGGTCTTACCAATTCGGGTAAATTATCCAGGTTCCTTTCCCACAATGAGGTCTTCTAATTCCCCATCTGGTTCTGTTCTGGGAATTATTACTTCTCTCATATCCAGCTCAATCACATTAACAGATTTTCCTGAATGATGAGTAATTGCCTTCTTATCGGCCTTATCCCCCAGACATATCCGGGGTGGACTCAAATGTCCGCTTTATTCCCTTTGACTGTTTCAAAGTAGCATTCTCTGGATTTTTTTTGATCACCACTGATGGTAATGATTTCATTCTTGCTGCTTACCATCTTTATCTTTTGATGCTTTGTGGAGACCAGCATGTCCCATTTGTGTATGGTTGGTCTCCCCAGAATAAAGTTGTATTCTGACGGAAAGTCGGCCACTATGAATCTCACTCGTTCTGATTTGGACGCTTCTTTCATTCCCAGGGTTAACCTGAGATCTATATAGCCTTTAAGAGGTGTATTTTCTCCATTAAAAGCTATCAAGGTTGTCTTTCAGGGTTTGAGGTCTTCCTCATCAAGGTTCATTTTTTTGAAGGCACCCCATATTATAATATCGACACTGCTTCCTACATCTATGAAGATCTTTTTAACCTGGCAATTCACTAGGATTCCGGTGACGACCAGCCCGTCTACATGCCCTGGCAAAACACCTTGCATATCTTCCTTTGTGAAATAGAGCAGAGGAGGATCTGGTTTGCTGGGGTCATCCTTAAATTTAGGACGATCCCGGATTGAAAACACTTCTTTTAGATACTTTTGCCTAGCACTTATAGTGTCTCCTCATCCTCCAAGAGCCCCACTGATCACGTTACAATCGAATTCGGCTTTCGGGAATTCATCGTTATTGGAATCATCTTTCTGGTTCCTTTCCTCTTTCTTTTTCTTCTTAGGGACCAGACTCTTGCTTTTCTTCCGGTTTCCAGACTTTCTTTTGTTGTTTTTGGCACCCTGAGTTTTGATCACATACTGACGTAGTTTCCCCTCTCTAATAGATTTATTCACGGTATCTCGGAGATCCCAGCATTGATCAGTGTTGTGACCCGGTCCATCATGGAAGGCGCAGTACTTGGACTTATCCAAACCTCCTCTATCAAATATGGGCCGAGGTCTGTCTACTTTCTTCATCTCCATCATTGCCACTTCCCTCCAAATTTGAGGATGTGAGGCATTCAACGGTGTATACATCTCATATCTTCCAACCCGATCACTATCATTCAGGATCTTGCTTTTGGAGTCTTTCTTTTTATTACCGGGTCGTTCTTTTTCTCTTGGGGTCGGGCTCCTCCTTCTTGGGCTTGCTCTTTTACCTTCATTTGATAACGCATTTGCTATCTCCATTTGTTCGAGTTCCAAGTATTTCTTGGAACGAGTTCTGAACTCTTCCAACGTCCTCACAGGGTCTTTGTAGACTGACTTGGCTAGTCTAGATGATCCATCCAGGACAGCCATAATGAGGTGGACGTGGACATTCTCTTGTAAACCCGGCACTTGCAAGGCAACATCTTTAAACCTGTTAAGATACCTCTGGAGAGTTTCTCCGGGTTTCTGTCGTATCTTTCCCAGGGCGAACTCAGATTTTGGGTATTTTTTGCTTGTTGCAAAATTCAGCAGAAATTTCTCTCCAAACTCCTCGAAGGAACCAATAGAGTTGGCAGGTAGGGTTGAGAACCATGCTTGGGCTGCCCCAGTCAGAGTTATGGAAAATATCCCAGATATGAGAGGCTCATCAATTCCTCGGATATACATGTCCGTATCAAATGCATATATGTGGACCTGTGGGTCCTGACTTCCATCGTATTTCAGCAAGCGTGCCGAATCAAAATCTTCCGGAAAGGATCATTCAATATTTCACCAATAAAGGGGCTGTTATTGTATTGCCCCTACTGTACTTCCTCCTGTAACCACCGGGTTCCACGCGTCCTCTGATGGTTTGGGCATCTCGGTTGGGATGTGTACCATCCCGATTTCTCTGCCCGTTCGCTCTTGCCAAAGCATTCTAGGCCAAATTTTGCGCATTGCCATTCTGTTCACCCATTCCGATGTTCTCTGGGTTTGGACCCAACATACTCCCAAGATTGAGCCTTACATTGTTTCTTAGGTTCATACCCGATGTAATCCCAAGATTGGGCATCCCTTGCTTTTCTACCTCAGTAACCCGGTTTTGATGATCCGGGTTGTGATTCCTTTCTCGGCCATTAGCATCTCTGCCTGGGGCGTCTCTCACTCTAGGCCCTGCCATCCCCACTAAGAGCTGCTCCAACTCTTGCATCCTCTTGGTATTTTCTTCCTGCATTCTCTAGAAATCTTGCCGTTGGAGGTTGTTACGATTCTCCGTCTCCTCCATTCGCCGTAAGACTGCAGCGACCGTGTTTTGAGCAAGCCTGGAATAAGGATCCGCAGGTTGGGCAATGCGAGCAGCAACAGTATCGCCCAAATGTTGGGGAGGATTATTCAGAGCTGGAGCCGCAACTCGGTCGTGGGGTTCTGGGGTGGAGGCTGTGTCTGATACATCCTCAATGACATGAACATGATCATAATCTATCTCATTATCAGGCTGATTTTAAGGTCAATTCACCTCTTCCTGGACTGGATCCAGTGGTTGATTCTGAGGGTGTGGCTATTGGCTATTACTCCTTGTACGAACTGCCATCTTCAGTCAGAATGGTGGGAATGTCAAATTCAAAGAAATTTTTTTCCCACAGATAGCGCCAATGTTCTGTCTAGGAGACAGAGATGTCCAGCCCAATAGGCTGGTATGTTGATCTTGGATCTAGTGCCCTCTCCAAGGTATCTATGAAGGAGATACTCTTGATTCAAGCAGATCTCTGTGCACAGTAAACAAACAACAGCTTTGCCAAAGGGTGTGTGTGTGCGCGCACAGTAACAGCATAACAGTAAGAGAGAGAGAGCGTAACGTACCTTTAGGGTTTACCTTTTATTTATAGAGGTTACCTGTGGGTAATATGATGTGGACCTTTAGTACCCAGGCCTGTCTGTTACGCTGTCGTATTAGGATTAGTATCCTTAATGGATACTATCCATAATTACACTTGATTTAAATCTTGGGTTGTCCATTGTTGGGCCTGTCATTCAATGGGCCCCTTATACGGGTCCATAACAGTTTGACAATACCAAGACTTCACGAATACAACTTTCGTATTTTCCCTCAACATGTTGAAGTCCCCTTGTCCATTAAATTTCTCTACCTCAACTCCGGTTTAGCCTTTCTTTACTAAATTAGGAAATCAACCAAGCACACAACTGGTAAACCGAAACAAGAAAATGAACCAAGAACACATGCTCTTGATACTGGTTGTTACAAAACAACAGTAGATAAACCAAAAAGTATCGAACATTACAGAACCATAACACAATAGAAATTTTCTTGGTTCAGAATCTTTAGGTTAATAACATTCCTCCGTACAATGGCAACGGGTTAGAATCTCTAGAGCTTGCATTAAAAACAATTCAAGATACCAATAGAACGCATGAATTACATGTATAACCAATTAATTGAAAATTACCTTAAAACCACAAACCACAAACCCGAACTTAATGAACCCTATGAAAGATTGTGCCCAACAGATACACAACAATAATATTCATACTTCTATTGCTACATAGAGACTTGAAACCCCAGCAGAGCAAGGAGAGATTTTTGAAAGACAAATAGAATGAGAGAAATGTGAGTATGAAGGATAGAAAAAATTGAGAGATCCAGAAAGCCAAAATAAAAAATAATTGCCCATAATTTGTTTATAAATGACACAAACAAATAAAAAACGCACAAGAACATAAGGCCAACTCACATGTAGCTTATGAAATTCATTGCCTACATATTAAGATGAAAAATATATAATCTATGTCAAAAAGAAAGAAAGAAAGAAAACTTGAGCCACGCTTGAATTACCAATGACAAGAATCAAAGAGAATTTGAAATTAGTCGATTTTATGGAGTTATTGCATCCAAACATTAGTAAGCAGGGATCCGTAAGCCACAAAAATCATAATATAATGCCAAATTTTTTTTTTTAATTTGATGACCAACACCTATTTAATATTTTGTTGATGCAGATATTTCAATCGGTTTATCGCTTCGCGACTAATCCAATTTGGGGCGGGTCCATCCCAGGATTAAGGCTTTAAACTCCTCCCAAAGATTGTATTGGGAAGGATCGAACATATACTCTCACCCCCACTTGCTTAGTTCCTTGACGCCTGTTGAAAATTGACACACAAATAAAAAATGTTAAAGAGAAAGGGAACAGAGATTTGACACAACGATTTACCCTAGTTCATCAATATAGGCTACGTTCAGCTTATCTGTATTTGCTTTACCGCTACTCGTAACAAGTCACTCGGTTTACAAGTGAATATAAATGAGATTTAAAAAATCCTAACAGCAGCTATTCATGAGTCCAAGCCCAAAATATTAAGAAGAAAAAAATTATAATAAGTTAGAGGCCCACAACAATATCAGGCCTCTACGGGCCCAATTGACTTTCTGCTGACCCCGCCAATAAGGGCCCTCATCAGTATGCGGAGTATGAACCATACCTAACAACACCAACTAAGCCACCCTTGTCTAATCACCTATTTAATATTAAGTATGAAGTAATCTCAAAAGAAAAAAAAATTAAGAACGAAATGCATTGATGCATTTTTATATGAATTTATATATGAGGCGGAGCTAAGGAACTTTTCATACGGGGTTAAAAAAAAGGCATCACTGGGAGGTCAAAAAAAGACGTGAAGGACGTTGCCACTTCACAAATTATCAAATTTCTCTCTCGTCATATGGATTTGAAAATTAAGAGTTTAAAATACTTTAACATAATTAACTTAGGATGTGCATGACAACCATTCTGTTTCCAGTGGCTGCGTTGATGGTGGTGGTGGTGGTTGGTGAAGGTAGTGGTGGTGAAGGTGGCGGTGGCGATGGTAGTGGTGGTGATGATGGTGACGATGGGTGGAGGTGGTGGCGATGACATCGTCATGGTGGTGGTGGTGGCGACATTGGTGGTACAACGACGACGACGATGATGGTGGCGATGGTCGTGTCAGGATGATGGTGGTGATGGTCGTGTCAGGATGTTGGTGGTGATGATGATGATGATGGTGGTGGAGAGTGACTGAGAGAAATAAGTGTTTTTCATTTTTTGCCCAGGAACAATTTTTTTTTTATTCTTTTTCCTGTTCCATAGCACAAAAATTAAGCCGGTTCATTTCGGGAACAAAAAAATAAATTGGTTTTACGAAACGAGTTTTCTATCCATTTCTCTTCTCAGGAACAAAAATTAAAAAAAATGATTCCGGGAAGGTTGTCATGCAAACCCTTAATGTAATTTCTGTTTTAAAATTAATTCTTTAGAAGTTGTTGGATATTTATAAATGTTACTTAGGGTGTGCATGACAATCATTATGTTCTCTGGCACTATTTCTGAAAAGAAACAATACTTTTCTCTTTCTGTGCCTTGGAACAGTTTCTGAGAAAAAAATGTGTTTGATAACATCTTCTACTTTTATTCCGAAAATGAGAATTGTGTTTGATAACACAACAAATAATATAATAAAAATAATTCCTATTAAGCATAAATTTTTTTTGGATCATCACTTTCCTTTCCATATGGTGTGGAGGTGGCAGCGACGGTGGTGGAGGCGGCAGCAGTGGTGGTGGTAGTGATGGCAGTGGTTGTGGCGATGGTGGTGCAATGGTGGCGGCATAGTGGTGGTGGTAGTGGTGGCGATGGTGGTGGTGGTGGTGATGGCAGTGGCTGCGAAGATGGTGGTGGTGGTTGGTTGCGGTGGTGGTGGCAGCATGGTGGTGGTGGCATGAAGGTGGTGGTGGTGATGGCATGGTGGAGTTAGTGATGACATGGTAGTGGCTGCGACGACGATGGTGGTGGTTGGTGGTGATGGCATGGTGGTGGTGGTGATGGCAGTGGCTGCGAAGATGCTAGAGTGGTGGTTGGTGACATTGGTGGCGTCGTGGTGGTGGCGATGGCGTGGTGATGACGATGGCAGTGGTGGTGGCATAGTGGTGACAAAAATGGCTGCATTGATGGTGGTGGTGGTTGGTGAAGGTAGTCGTGGTGAAAGTGGCGGTGGCGGTGGCGGTGGTAGTGGTGGCGGTGGCGGTGGCATCATCGTCGTGGTGACGGCGACATTGGTGGTACAACGACGGTGGCGTGATGGTGGCGATGGGCGTGTCAGGATGATGGTGGTGATGATGATGATGATGATGGTGGTGGAGAGCGACTGAGAGAAATAAATGTTTCTCATTTTGTGCCCAAGAACAAAAAACAGAAAAATTTGTATTATTTTTTCTGTTCGACAACACAAAAATTAAGTCAGTTCATCCCGGGAACAAAAAATAAATCGGTTTTACTAAACAAATTTTCTATCCATTTCTCTTTCTGGGAACAAAAAAAAAAAAAATTGATTCCGGGAAGGTTGTCAAGCAAACCCTTAATGTAATTTCTGTTTTAAAATTAATTCTTTAGAATTTGTTGGCTATTTATAAATGTTACTTAAGGTGTGCATGACAACCATTCTGTTCTCTGGCTCTATTTCTGAAAAGAAACAATTCTTTTCTATTTCTGTGCCTTGGAACAGTTTCAGAGGAAAAAAATGTGTTTAATAACATATTCTATTCTTATTTTGAGAATGAGAATTGCGTTTGATAACACAATAAATAATTAATAAAAATAATTTCTATTAAACATAAAAAAATTTCGGATCATTACTTTTCTTTCTATATGGTGGCGGTGGTGTAGTGGTGGCAGCGTGGTAATGCCATCATATTGGTGGTGACGACAGTGGTTGCGGCGGTGGCGGTGGTAATTGTGACGATTGTGGTGGCATAGTGGTGGTGATGGCGGCAGTGGTAGTAGTAGTGGTGGTGGTGATGGAGGCGTGGTGGTGGCGCGGTGATGGTAGTGGTGATGGCATGGTGGTGGTGGTGGTGGTGACGGCAAGGGACCAATGGTTGCGGTGGTGGTGGTAGTGGCATAATGGTGGTGGCGGCAATGGTGGTGGTAGTGAAAGCAAGGGCTGCGACGATGATGTTGGTAGCGGTGGTGGTAGTGGAGACGATAGTGGTGGCGTTGATGATGGTGATGACGTGGTAGTGGCGGCAATAGTAGTGGTGGCATGGTGGTGGTGATGTCAGTGGCTGCGATGGTGATGGTGATGGTGATGACATGGAGATGGTGGTGACGACAATGACTGCGAAAATGGTAGTGGCGGTGGTGGTGAAGGTAGTTGTGGTGGTAGTGGTGGCGATGGTGGTGGAGTGGTAGTGGTGGTGGTGGTGGTGGTGGTAGTGGCAGTGGCTGCGATGATGGTTGTGGTGGTGATAGTGATGGTGGCGGCGACAGTCATGTCAGGACGATGGTAGTGGTGGTGATGATGGTAGAGGTGGAAAGTGATTAAGAGAGACAAATGTTTCTCATTTTGTGCCTTGGAACAAAAAAACAAAAAAAAATTGATTCTTTTTTCTGTTCCCCAGCATAAAAATCAAACCGGTTCATCTCGGGAACAAAAAAGTAAACCGATTTTACCAAACGAGTTTTCTATCTATTTCTGTTCCCATGAACAAAAATTAAAAAAAAATGATTCCGGAAAGGTTGTCATGCACACCCTTAACATTTTTTTCTCTCTTCTCTTCGTATCCACCATACCCACTTTTATGCTAGTGTAGAAGTCCTATGAGATCAACAACAAACCCAAAGAACAACTTCTTTAATATGAAAAACTACAAAACAAACAATTACATAGTACAAATTCAGTCAATTTCTTCCTTTTTTCGAAAAAAAAAATATATCTCTTTCTAGCACGCATGCATACTTTTATATTTTATTGAGGCATGCATCTCCCCCACACCCCCAGCGTGCATTTCAAATACGTGTAATGCATGATTCATCTTGGATACATCTTTAGTGTTTTCTTTATTACCTTTTAACGAAAATTTAATGAAATTATTTGTCAACCATTTTCTTCTACAGAATCGACTCGACATAATGATCCCTGGTGTATAATGAAATCGCCTCATTTTATTACAATCTTGTGCTGCTGAAAATAAAAGACAAAGATAATAAAATATAATAAAAAAGATCATTTACTATAAAACATCACAAAAACTTATAAAATATATTTGAAGGTTGGGATAACCATACCTTCGCCTTTTGCGCCCTCCCTCGGCTACTGTTTTCACTGATTGTCACCTTCAGCTAATTATACCTAACTAGTACTCATATAATGCATATCAATCAGCATTTGTCAAATGCTGGTAAATTCATCATTTGCACGAATACATATAATTAATATGTCTAGACTAGCAAAATAGATTTCGATAATAATAATAATAAAAAAATTAATATCTGAAAGAGCATGCTTCATTTGGCAACTTGACAGGGTTGAAACTAGCATGCGTGTGGCTGTTGATCGTCCAAAATTTATTATTTTCGGTAAGGATTATAACCAATTCATACTTGCACCTGACTTTTCTTTCTGAAAGACTTGGGTAACATTTGGACAGGGGACTTCTTTACAACGGAAAAAACAAAAACATATGAAGAGAGACAGAGAGAGAGAGAGAGGTTAACTCATTTATGTAGATAATATAACAAAATCAGGTTTATTTACGATATAAGTAATCTATTATTATTGGATGAATTCATATATATATGATACATGAGTTAGTATCATTCAGAAGATACCTTGTTGTCTTATTGATGTAAAATTACTATCCCTCAAAACTCCACCAATCATAATTTGTGAAGGCTAAAATGTGCATGATTGCCCCTCTTTCTCTTCCACATGATGATAACCCTTTGGTCCACATGATGACCCTTTGATAAATAACTTAAAAAACACAAATAAAAAATTCAGTTATCGATTAGACTATTCAATTATTTCTTACAATGACAGCAAACTTTATAGTATTTATAGATATATGTTGACTTGGGACATATTTTATAACGAATTGCCGTAAAAGCAACTGGCAGAAATGACATCGGCTAGGTTGAAAATAATATCTTCAGTGTCTTGAAACCAAATAAATAAAAAACTAACCGTTCCACCAAATTTTCTAAATATATATATTTTTTTTTTACTTTTAAGAATGAATTATTGTAGCACATGGCTGACATTCATGTTAACCCCGTAATCATACCACATTTTATATACTATTTTACCCAATTATAATTAATGATGTGCAAATTTGTGATTAATAACGTATATTATTAGAAGGCTACTTAATTGTAATAGTGTTCGAGGGGTTAGTTAGTCGTACGATAATATTTGTGAGTATATCTTGGTTAAAGACCAAATATCATATGGAAAGAGCGTCCACTTAAAGAATACGCTGTATAAACTTATATCATTGAACAGCTTTTGTAAAATGCAAAATTTTACAATTTTACATTGCTAAGGGTATCCCAACATGCATTATTATGAGATTAATCCCTCGGACATTTTGTAAAACATGAATTTATAACAAATTTAACGGTTAAATTACGTAATATTATTTTAATTATTATGCAAACCAAACTTTAAATAAATCAAATCTTTATAAATTATATGGACATATGACTGTATTAAAAGGTAACGGTGTAGTTAAATATTAAATCAATTTTAAATTATGCCCTCATCCCTGCGTAAACACTGCCATGCCATTTATGACGGTTTCAAAAAAAAAATGACGGTGCTACTAAAACACTGATTTGCAAATGATACAAATGGACTTTGGAAATGATGGTGGCACGTTACAACGTCGAGTAGCATAATGGATTGGAAATTATCATGGACTTCTATTTTGTGAGTGCAAGATATATGTGAGTAAATAATGAGAACTATGCAAGTATAAACTTATTTATTTTGACTTTTTAGTCTATTATTTTATTACACAATGACTTTATGAAGAAAAATATGGAGAGTTTGATTCTTGGAGGTGACTTAAAAAAGAGTAAGCGCGCGGTTTACTTTGTTTGATTATTTATATTAATTTTGATGATATTTGAGAAATGATTTGGAACAATATTTTAAACTTTATGATATGTTTATACTTTAGAGTTTAATTATTTGAAAGGTATTAATTATTATTTGAGTGATTTTAAAAGTACAGTGTTCAGTCATGTTGAACCGTATAAGAATACTTCACGAGTATGCGCTCAGAGATATCTAAGAGATAGATATCCGATTGACTTATAGCCAATACTCAAATCACTGCGCACTATCAATTGCATGTAGCCAAGACGTGAGTGTACGCACATTGTTGGTAGTAATAGTAAATAAATAGATCAAAAGTGTCTACATGGGGTCTTTAGCCTCTTATTTATAAGGATTACCTTCATAGGCTTGGGCCTTTGAGATCTCCCAGTTGATATGAAATCTGCCTTGATTGATGGGGATAAGGATCTTATCCCTTGATCCTCTCTAGATTATATGGATGTGATATCCATATCCAATCTTGCTAGTAATAGGGTTGTTAGGATATGGATCCAGTCCATAACAGTTGCCCCCATGTCCGGTAGTTTGAGCGTTCAGATTGCCGGGCTGTAATATTTTTCTTGCACCTCAGCACGTCTAGGTTCGTCCTTAATTGGCATCTGCTTGGCGTTCTTGAGTCGCTTTGCACCCATTTCTTTTGTGGGGGCTTCTGTCCTTTTTTGTGTTGTAAAGCACATTGTTGAGTTTTTTTTCGACTTTTGTCTTCTTTGACGTGGCCATTCAATTTCAACTTCTATCATGCTTTTATGACACATCTTTCTATTCTTTTTGTTAAAGTTGCTTTAGCTCAACTTGTGTTGCCGAAGCTTTATCCTATGTGAACTCGGATTATCTTTTTGAGGCTCTAAATTGTACTGCTTTTTGGGCTGCTTTAGAGATTTAGGCTCGTTATGTGGCTTTTTGTCCTTTATTCCATTTGTTATTTGGTTTTCGTATGTGAATTTGAGTGAGTAAAGTTGTATATCATAATGCCAATTTATTTTTGTACTTTAGTCTTTGCTGATTTAGGGGCTTCTAAGCTCTCATTAAATTTGTAATTGATATTGCTGGGTTTGTTTTCGATCCTTTTTTGATCTAGTAGTTTGAATTCCCCTTTCTTTCTCATGTTTACGAAGTTGCGTTCTTTCGCGCCAAAATTAGCTCGGCTTTATTGCCGTGACTTTGATTTTGGAATAGCTTCCTTCGCCTGAAGACCTGAGTTTGGCGAGGTGGTGTTTGCTATTTTAATTTTGAGCCCGGCTACGTATACCGTGGCTTTTATTTTGAGCCCCGCTTCATTCGCGGTGACTTTTTAATTTGAGGCCAGCCTGTTAGGCCTTTGTGGCTAAAACCTTAACAACTTGGCTTTGCTACTGTAATCTTAAGTTACCAGGCCAGTTTTCTGCCTTCTTCATTTTCAGCCCGACTTTGCATACTTTGGCTTTCTTTAAATTGACTTGGCTTTCGCCTTGTCTACGCTTTTGAAAATGGTACGTTCGCCTTTCTAATTTTAGCTCGGCTTATCATACCATGACTTTTGTATTTGTGATTTTGTCATAGTTGCTTTATATTCCTGGAATCGGTTTTCACCATATTTTATTTGAGCTCGGCTTCGCATACCATGACTTTTCATTGTGACTTGGCTTTTTTCACCGAAGTTTAATTTTTACGAAGGCAGACTTTGCCTCTTTGATTGGAACCCGACTTCTTACGTCGTGGTCTTTTAATTTGAGCCTCGCTTCTTTCACGCGGCTTTTTTTATCTGAACCAGGCTTCTTACGCCATGGTTTTCTTATTTTGAACCCTGCTTCATTTGCGGTGGATTTTTAATTTGAGGTCGGCATGTTGTGCCGCAAACTTTGTCATTTGGCTTTGTTGCCAAAATCTTGAATAGGAGCCCGACATCATATGTCGCCTCATATTTTCTTTATCTCAAATTAGGGTGTGATCATTTTCCAAGATCACGACCTCTCCAAATTTATTTTCATATTTTCTCGGATCGGGGTGTGATTCTTTTGCTAGAATCACATCTCTCCAATTCCATCTTCATCTTTATCTCGGATCAGGGTGTGTTCCTTTTGCTAGGATCACATCTCTCCAATTCTGTCTTCATTTTTATATCAGATTGGGGTGTGATCCTTTTTCTAGGATCACATCTCTCCAATTCCGTCTTTTTTTTTTATCTCGGATTGAGGTGTAATCCTTTTGCTAGGATCATATCTCTCCAATTCTGTCTTTTTTTTATAATCTCGGATTGGGGTGTAATCCTTTTGCCAGGATCACATCTCTCCAATTCCATCTTTTTTTTTTATCTCGGATTGGGATGTGATACTTTTGATAGGATCACATATCTCCAATTTCGTCTTCATTTTTATCTCAAATTGGGGTGTAATCCTTTTACTAGGATCACATCTCTCCAATTCTGTCTTCTCGGATTGGGGTATACTTCTTTTGCTAGAATCATATCTCTCCAATTCCATCTTCATCTTTATCTCGGATCAGGGTGTGATCCATTTGATAGGATCACATCTCTCCAATCTCGTCTTCATTTTTATCTCAAATTAGGGTGTAATCCTTTTACTAGGATCACATCTCTCCAATTATGTCTTTATTATTATTATTATTATTATTATTATTATTATTATTATTTCGGATTGGGGTGTGATACTTTTGTTAGGATCACATCACTGCTTTTCCTTCTTAATTTTGATCTCAGAGCCTGAAGCTATGACTATGACTGAGTTGAAGCTCAAGACTGAGGCCAAGCTTTAATTTTGAAGCCCTTGGCTGGGCTGAGTTGGAGCTCAAGGCCGAGCTGTTAAACTTTAAGTCCTCTTTTGGACTGAAGCTGGTTTATTAATGGTCTGCCAGTTCCCTAGCCCACAAAATTTGAGATGATACTTCATTTAATAAAGAATTCAAAATTCTCATATACCTTTTTCCTTGTGATTTAATGACCTCCAAGTCTTCACTTGCTCCATCAAGAATTGTGATGACGAGAATCTCCGTCAAATCGTCACTTGCTTGGATCTGGAGCTCCATTTTAGAGTCTCTTGGAGGATCAAAAGCCCTTTTTGCGGTAAGGTTTGTCTCCTCATATATATGTGATTTCAACAATTTCAGGGTGCGCGAGGCAACCTGCAATTTATGGTTTCGCACATGTTTACCACAGATGGGAGTCGAAATTTGCCGATTTCTCACAGACGGCGACAATGTTCAATCCTGTTGAACCGTATAATGATACCTCATGGGTATGCACTCAGAGATATCTAAGAAATAGATATCCGATTGACTTATAGCCAATACTCCAATCACTGCGCACTATCAATGGGCATGTAGCCAAGAGTGTTGGCAGTAATAGTAAATAGGTCAAAAGTGTCTAAATGGGGTCTTTAGCCTCTTATTTATAAGGATTACCTTCGTAGGCTTGGGCCTTTGAGATCTCCCAGTTGATATGAAATCTTCCTTGATTGATGGGGTTAGGGATCTTATCCCTTGATTCTCTCTAGATTATATGGATGTGATATCCCTATCCAATCTTGCTAGTAATAGGGTTGTTAGGATATGGATCCAGTCCATAACATATAGGTTTTGAGGATAAATTATATTTTTATTTGATTAATATGCTTTTATAATATTTGATTTAGATTTGATGATATTAAAAAAGGTTATCGGATATATTATGGATTTGAGAATAAGGAAGGTTATATTTACAAGTTTTTTGTTTATAAACTACACAATATCTTACCGGTAAGATACTCTTGAGTGAAGTCTTACTGGTAAGACATAGTGTAGTTTGTAAGTTTGTAAAAATTTGTTTTTATCAGTATAACCATCCACTTTGAGAATTATTTATAATTTTATGGTCGATTATTTGAGAAACATTACAACATTTGTGAATTGATTTATGAAAATGTGATATGCTTATGATTTGTTTTGAGAAATTTATATCTTTTGTTTTATGTTTTAGAAATTAGTTTTGAGGGAATGGCTTCTACACAATGTTGGATATATGCTCTTTGGTCACTAAGGTCCTATTGGGCTTCAGTGACACTTGAGCCCATGAGGCTTAGGGTTGAGTTATGTCTAAGACCTAAGGTATATATTCATAGTTTTCTCCTACTTGTGCCTCCAAGGTGAACAGATCATCAGAAACAAACCCAAGAGGCAGACTTCATCATCTGAACGGTTGCCCACACAACCATCTCATCCTCCTCGAGAGATAGTCTGGAAGATCGATCATAGAGGGAACAACTATTGTTCGTGGTCACATAACTACGCCCTTCTAGGTAATCAAAACGATGAAGGTTAATCTTTTCCCTCATCGTGTCGGTTCGATGCGCTTCCGCGTTTTCTGATGATATACCTACAATTGGTATCAGAGCCGGATCGCGATGAGGAAAAGAACCAGTTTTGAAATGAATTCATGTGATTGTTTTTGAAAATTATTTTTTGAAAATATGGCATCTTTTTCTAGATTTGTTATTTATTTCATGGTGATTATTCGTTTATAATTCTTATTCGATATTGCTTTTAATTTTAATCGGTTAATCGCTTTAATCCATGGTTAGATTCTCTCGTGTATTTCTTGATTTGTAACAAGGAGGCTAATCCCATATGATTAGGTTTCCTCCTTGCTGTTTTTTGTTTTTTTTGGAATTTCTATGTATTTTTCGAATTTCTGTAAAAATTGGAGATCAAGAAACTGCGAAGAACATGAGGATTCAACACTGTCTGAGACTTTTCGTGGACCTCTGGACCTCGGAATTGGACGATCCATATATGGTTGGACAGAGGACGGAAAGATGATCAAAATGACGGGTGGATCGCGGCCGGTAGAGCCTCCACGCGCCGCCACTCGCCACCACAAGTGGACGAGAGTGGGCTTCACTCTCCGGGAAAGATCCGGCGCGTGGGGTCATGTGCCACACCCTTTTTTGGGTGGTTCCGGCGGCCGTGTTCTCGTCTCCCTGTGGCGGTCCTTCCCCTGGATTTTCGTGTTGAGATGACTTCGGCTGACGGTGCGGCAAAACAGTTGGCTAGGGTTCCTTTTTTGTCTCCTAGGGTTTCTAGCAAAGGATTGGGTCTTTGGGCTTGTGGGCCCATAGATACCCTAAAGGGGCTTGAGACAGATACTAGGGGCTGGACGGAAAAGGAATTTCAAAGTTGTAATTTTATTTATTTATTGAATATTATAGGAAAGCCATGGATTAAAGTTATTTATTTATTATTTAATGCTTTAATTGAATTGTATGAATTATATGTGCGATTAAACATGATGTATGAAGTAACATGTCATATAGAATAGACAGATGCCATATTGTTGCATGATCACATGTCATTAAGTGGACGAGAGTGGGCTTCACTCTCCGGGAAAGATCCGGCGCGTGGGGTCATGTGCCACACCCTTTTTTGGGTGGTTCCGGCGGCCGTGTTCTCGTCTCCCTGTGGCGGTCCTTCCCCTGGATTTTCGTGTTGAGATGACTTCGGCTGACGGTGCGGAAAAACAGTTGGCTAGGGTTCCTTTTTTGTCTCCTAGGGTTTCTAGCAAAGGATTGGGTCTTTGGGCTTGTGGGCCCATAGATACCCTAAAGGGGCTTGAGACAGATACTAGGGGCTGGACGGAAAAGGAATTTCAAAGTTGTAATTTTATTTATTTATTGAATATTATAGGAAAGCCATGGATTAAAGTTATTTATTTATTATTTAATGCTTTAATTGAATTGTATGAATTATATGTGCGATTAAACATGATGTATGAAGTAACATGTCATATAGAATAGACAGATGCCATATTGTTGCATGATCACATGTCATTAAGTGGACGAGAGTGGGCTTCACTCTCCGGGAAAGATCCGGCGCGTGGGGTCATGTGCCACACCCTTTTTTGGGTGGTTCCGGCGGCCGTGTTCTCGTCTCCCTGTGGCGGTCCTTCCCCTGGATTTTCGTGTTGAGATGACTTCGGCTGACGGTGCGGCAAAACAGTTGGCTAGGGTTCCTTTTTTGTCTCCTAGGGTTTCTAGCAAAGGATTGGGTCTTTGGGCTTGTGGGCCCATAGATACCCTAAAGGGGCTTGAGACAGATACTAGGGGCTGGACGGAAAAGGAATTTCAAAGTTGTAATTTTATTTATTTATTGAATATTATAGGAAAGCCATGGATTAAAGTTATTTATTTATTATTTAATGCTTTAATTGAATTGTATGAATTATATGTGCGATTAAACATGATGTATGAAGTAACATGTCATATAGAATAGACAGATGCCATATTGTTGCATGATCACATGTCATTAAGTGGACGAGAGTGGGCTTCACTCTCCGGGAAAGATCCGGCGCGTGGGGTCATGTGCCACACCCTTTTTTGGGTGGTTCCGGCGGCCGTGTTCTCGTCTCCCTGTGGCGGTCCTTCCCCTGGATTTTCGTGTTGAGATGACTTCGGCTGACGGTGCGGCAAAACAGTTGGCTAGGCCAAACAGGTTTTGGAAAAAGCTCTTATAACGAAAAGCTCTTTTTTTTATAATGAAGAAAAAGCTGAAAATTAAAAGCTCCAAGGAGGAGCTTTTTTTTAGCTCTTATCTGTTTTTCTTGAATTGTGTGCTTTTTTTTTAAATGAAGAGTGATAAAGATAGAGAGAGAGATAATTTTCTTGAAATATGTGCTTTTAAGTAATTTTTAAGCTAAATTTTTTATGTAATTTCCAAACAGCTTTTAGCTTCTTTTTTTAAGCTCTTTTTTTTAGCTTTAGCTTATAAGTAGCTTCTAGCTTAAAAATAAGAGGATCCAAACAGGCTCTTAGATTGTCCATTGGATTAATTAGTTATGGATTTAAAATCTAGATAAATAATCCAGTTAATTTCCTAAGAGAAAATTGTTTTTTGAGAAAATAAATTTTTGTGGGTTTTCTGAAATGGTCATGGAGTAACACGTGATGACGCAAAGTGACCGGATTTCTGAAATCAAACAAATTTTTTTGAATTAAACATTTCTTGGAAATTAAAAAAATTCTAAATTTTAAAATATTGAATGGGTGAAGGTTTTAAATTAAATATTTAATTATAAAACCTACGGGCTCCAATTGTGGGTTTATTAGTGAAATGATTATCGCTGAAGCCCCATCGGATAAGGATAATTGGATTTCGCTAGATTAAACCTTAATATCTTCAAAATTTTGGTAAAGTTTTGTACGGCCCATCGTCGGCAACACTTAGATACTAAAGATAATTTTGACAATAAACAATGGTTAAATACATTCAACTTTAATAAAATTGTTATCCCTCCCATCGAGGCTCTGGCAATGGAACTGAAGGCCCAAAATAACAATATTAGTTTTACAAGTATCTTGCCCATCGTAAGCCTTGTAAAGATAGCTAATGGATTGTTAAACAATAAACGAATAATAGTTATTAGAATCTACTAGCGCTATATCTGTTTGTTGTTTTTTTTCGAGTTTGTAAATAATGTGTGTAATTTTATTTTCAGAAAAATGTCTTCATTCAATCCTTTAGCTACTATTTTGAGTCAAAAACCAATGGATGGTACAAACTACAAACAATGGAAAACAAATCTGAATATTGTCCTTCAATATGAAAAGCTCAATTTTGTTCTGACCACCCCTATACCAGCGCAGCCTGCTGAAGATGCGCCTGAGGCAACAAAGGCCCAATTTCAGCAGGAGAAGGAGAAATGGGAGAAGGCAAATGTGGAAGTTCGCTGTTACATTTTAGCCAGTCTTGCCAATCACCTTCAGGAGCAGGTAAGCATGGTTGAGAGTGGAGCAGCTATGCTCCAGACTCTTGATGGCATGTTTGCTACATCTAGCAGCTCTGCTAGGCAGATTGTGCTGAATGCTGTCATTAAGACAGTAATGTCTGGAGGAAGTGTGCGGGATCATTGTTTGTCAATGATTGCAAACTTCAAGAAGGCTGAGGATCATGGGGTCAAGTTTGAACAAGAAGTACAAGTTGACCTTCTCTTGCAATCACTGCCTGAATACTTCACTCAATTCAAGATGAATTATAATATGAATAAGATGAATCTTAATCTTACTCAACTGATGCACGAGCTTGACAGTGCTGAACAGTCTCTAGTCAAGCAGGGCAGTGCATTTTATGCTGGTGAAAGTTCTGTGAAACCTAAGGGGAAACCCAAGGGGAAGAACAAGAACAAGAAAAAGAAGAAATCAGGTATTCCAGTTGCCAAACCAGTTGCAATGAAGCAACCGAAAGGTAAGTGCTTCAAGTGCGGACAAAAGGGGCATTGGAAGAAAAATTGCCCACGCATGAATCAGCCAGGTATGGGTAATTTACATGTGATTGAGGCTTGTTTAGTGGAGAATTACAATGATAAATGCATCATTGATTCAGGAGCCACTAACCATGTTTGTTACTCTTTGCAGTGGTTCAAACATAGCTTGCCTTTAAGTGAAGGACAAAGAGTTTTGAAGCTTGGAAATGGGGAGCTAGTGTCTACACTAGCAGTGGGACAAGTTATTTTATCTTTTAATAATTGCAGAACTTTGGTTTTGGAAAACTGTTTGTTTATTCCGGATTTTAAGAGGAATTTGATTTCTGTTAGTTGTTTGTTTAAACATGGTTTGACAGTTCAATTTAATTCCTCAGTTAATATTAGAAGTTCATCATCTTTTATCTGTTCCGGTGAATTGTTTAATGGTCTGTATTTCCTTAGTCCTGCACCCTGTGAAATTAATCATGTTGAATTAGAGGATGATGAGCATACTCATTCTTCAAAGAAAAGAAAAGTTTCCAATGAAACTTACCTTTGGCATTTGAGATTGGGTCATATTAATTCTAACCGGATACACGGTTTGGTGAAAAGTGGGATTTTAAAATCCTTGGACTTTGAACCAATGCCAGTATGTGAATCTTGTTTAGAGGGAAAAATGACTAAGCGATCCTTCAAAACCAAAGGGAATCGTGCCACACTTCAGCTGGAATTGGTACATACTGATGTATGTGGACCAATGAATGTCCAGGCCAGAGGCGGGTATCAGTTCTTCATCACATTTACTGATGATTACTCTAGATTTGGACATGTGTAACTGATGCGTCATAAGTTTGAGGCTTTTGGAAAATTCCAAGAGTTTCAGGCTGAGGCAGAAAAGCATCTTGGTGTTCAAATTAAGACTCTTCGGTCTGACCGAGGGGGTGAATACCTATCTGGCGAGTTCAGGTCTTACTTGACCAAAGAGGGGATAGTTTCACAATTATCTTCTCCTGGGACACCCCAGCAGAATGGAGTCGCTGAAAGGAGAAATAGAACCCTTTTAGAGATGGCAAGATCGATGCTCAGTTATTCACCTTTGCCTGATTCATTCTGGGGATATGCCTTAGAAACTGCTATGTACCTCTTGAACTTGGCTCCATCAAAATCTGTTTTAAAGACTCCAATAGAATTATGGAAAGGGTGTAAGCCCAGCTTGAACCATATTCGGATTTGGGGTGCTCCGACACATGTCTTACAACAGAAGCCAAATAAGATGGACTCTCGTACAGAAGTGTGCATGTTTATAGGCTATCCTAAAGGAACCAGAGGCTGGTTATTTTATAGTCCGAAAGAAAAGAAGGTTTTAGTGAGTACACATGCGACTTTCTTAGAGGAGGACTATATGGAAAATCACAAGCCGAGAAGTAAGGTTATTCTTGATGAGCTAGTCTCAGATCAAGTTTCACCACAACCTCATGCGGTTTCAGCTTTTATTCATGTGGTTGTTCAAAGAGGAGAAAATATACCTGTAATTGAACATACGCAGGAACCAGAGACAGAACCAAAAGTTCAGCATGATAATCAACAAGTGGAGTTACCACTTGTAGAAGAACAAAATCATGAAATGGTTTATCCAGAAATAAATGAGGGTCCTCCTCAAATTGTTAACCCACCAGACTTGAATCATCCTGTAGATGCTCAGCAACAAGTGCAGCACAGTGGTAGTGGGAGATTGATTTGTAAACCAGCAAGATATCTCTCGTTGGGTGAACCGAGTCAGGATGTCATCATTGAGAATGATGATGATCCCACTAGTTATGACAAGGCACTAGAAGATGTTGATGCTCAGGAATGGCTTGAGGCTATGAGTCGTGAAATGGATTCTATGTATTCTAACTCAGTTTGGTCTCTTGTAGATGCACCAAAAGGGGTAAGGCCCATTGGGTGTAAGTGGATTTACAAGAGAAAGAGAGGATCAGACGGGAAGGTTAAAACCTTCAAAGCTAGATTGGTGGCGAAAGGGTACACCCAAATAGAAGGTGTGGATTATGAAGAAACCTTTTCGCCGGTTGCCATGCTCAAGTCTATCCGGATTCTCTTATCTGTTGCAGCAAATCTTGATTATGAGATTTGGCAAATGGATGTCAAAATTGCTTTTCTAAATGGAAATTTAGAAGAGGAAATCTATATGCAGCAACCAAAAGGGTTTATAGCCAAAGGGCAAGAAGAAATGGTATGCAAGTTGTTAGGTCCATTTATGGACTTAAGCAAGCGTCCAGATCATGGAACATCAGGTTTGATCAAGCCATTAAGTCTTATGGTTTTGAGAAAAGTCCTGATGAACC
>NW_026896534.1:0-23369 GCF_033153095.1 Gastrolobium bilobum
AAATCTCAAGCAAGGGCCTCGAGGTGGACAAGGCTAAGGTGGAAGCAATTGAGAAGCTACCTCCCCCTACCACAGTAAAAGGGATCAGAAGCTTCTTGGGACATGCTGGGTTCTACAGACGTTTCATTAAAGACTTCTCCAAAATCGCCAAACCACTTTGTGAACTTCTGGAGCAAGACAGGAAGTTCAATTTTGATGAAAAATGTTTGACAGCCTTCCTGGAGCTCAAGTCGAGGCTGGTGTCCGCACCCATCATTCAAAGCCCAGATTGGAGTCTTCCTTTTGAACTAATGTGTGACGCCAGCGATTTCGGCTTGGGAGCAGTTCTTGGGCAGCGAAAAGACAAAGTCTTCAGAACTGTTTACTACGCTAGTAGAACTCTTACTCCGGCACAAGCCAACTACACAGTGACGGAGAAGGAGATGCTGGCAGTTGTATTTGCATGTGACAAGTTTCGTTCATATCTAATATGCTCCAAAGTCACAGTATTCACTGATCATTCAGCAATCAAGCAACTCTTTGCTAAGAAGGATGCCAAGCCAAGACTAATTAGATGGGTACTGTTGCTCCAAGAATTTGACCTTGAGATCAAGGACCGGAGAGGAAGTGATAACAAGGTGGCTGACCACCTATCTCGATTAGAGAGGGCAAGCCCACAAGAAGGAGATCATATCAAGGAGACATTCCCTGATGAGCAGCTTCTGATGATCTCTGAAAAACAAGCTCCTTGGTTTGCAGATATTGCAAACTACCTGGCTGCCGGAATAGAGCCATACCACTTGAATCACCAAGGGAGAAAGAGGTTCCATCATGAAGCTAAGCAGTATTTCTGGGACGACCCTTTGCTCTACAAAAGGTGTTCTGACCAATTACTTCGAAGGTGTATCCCTGAAGGAGAACAACAGAAAATACTGGAGCAATGCCACAACTCCCCTTATGGAGGACACTTTGCTGGAGCAAGAACAGCAGCTAAAGTGCTGCAGTCAGGTCTATACTGGCCCTCCTTGTTTAAAGATGCTAATGTTTTTGTTAAAAAATGTGACAGGTGCCAGAGAACAGGGAACATTACAAGAAAGCATGAAATGCCCCTTGTTCCAATAATGGAGGTTGAATTGTTCGATGTATGGGGCATTGATTTCATGGGGCCTTTCCCACCTTCCTTTGGAAACAAGTATATACTTGTTGCAGTTGACTATGTGTCGAAATGGGTAGAAGCTGTTGCTACCCCCACCAATGATGCCAGGATAGTGCTGAAGTTCATCAAGAAGAATATTTTCACTCGATTTGGAACCCCTAGAGCAATTATCAGCGACGGGGGTACACATTTCGTGAACAAACAATTCCAATTGCTCCTGAAGAAATATGGAGTGCAGCACAAAATTGCCACCCCTTACCACCCACAGACCAGCGGGCAGGTAGAGGTGTCCAACAGGGAGATAAAAAAAATCCTGGAAAAGGTCGTAAACCCAGATAGAAAAGATTGGTCCAACAAATTGGATGATTCCCTATGGGCGTATCGAACAGCTTATCGAACGCCCATTGGCTGCTCCCCCTATAAGTTGGTGTTTGGAAAAGCGTGTCACTTGCCTCTGGAACTTCAACACAAAGCATTCTGGGCCATCACATTGCTAAACATGGATTCCAGAATGGCTGGGGAAAAGAGGTTGCTCCAGTTGGTTGAACTGGAAGAATTCCGGAGCAAGGCATATGAAAACGCCAACCTCTACAAGGAGCAGATGAAAAAGTGGCACGATAAAAAGCTTATCAAGAGAGAGTTAGAAGTTGGAGACAAAGTGCTGCTGTATCGATCCAGATTGAAACTGTTTCCTGGAAAGTTGAAATCAAGATGGGAGGGACCTTATGCAATCACTGAAGCACTTCCCAATGGAGCATTTACCATTGCTCATGAAACATCTGGAGCAACGCTCAGGGTAAATGGACACAGACTCAAAAAGTATAATAGAGGGATCAAGGAGCATGAGAGACTGACTTCTCATCTCGATGACCCAGCTGAAGTCTGACCCAGCTGAAGTCTGACCCAAGGAGCAACAAGTCGAGCTAAGACTATAAACGAAGCGCTACTGGGAGACAACCCAGATTTATTTCTACGTCATTCTTTTTATTATTGTCTTTGTTTGAGAAAATTAATGTGCTAACCATTGCAGGAAGCTAGTTTTGGGGTTGCTCTTGAGCAACCTGATCCCAAAAGCAAGGAGCAACCAACACTTAGAATTTGATCCCTCAATGTTGAAACCAAGTTCTAATTGGGCTGATCCACTTGCCCCTTTTAACCCAAGGGCCTGCAATGGGCCGCATGCGAAAAAAGAGAGAGAGAGAAAACCGAGTGGCGGAAGCAACGGAAGGATAACAGCTCCACTCTGAAATTCTTTCCATATTGGACCTTGGACATATCAGTCACATCCCTCCAAAAGCCACGATCACCACCATACAGAGCGTTTTAACCACGATCACCACCCATAACCTTCTCCTTCGTTCCTTTATAAACAAACACAGAACTATTATTTCAGTCTCATAATCCTTTCTCCTTCAACCCACAAAAATCCAACCTTTACAACCTTACACCATGACACGTCCAAAGGCCATTATACCTGTTGCTTCTATCTCCAAGAAGAGGACCCGAACAGGGAAAAAGCTCAAGCCTGAGCAAACCACAGTCGACCGCACAGTCATACCAGAACGGGGCATAGTCCTCAGTAGCTCCAAACACGGAGATCTCGACCGATGGCTGACCGAGGATATAGCAGAACTGGATTGGGAACTCTTCGTTGAGCCTCCCTCAAGAGCTCGCACCGAGTTCGTGACTGCATTCTTGGAGGGGATGAAGAAAGAAGATCTCCCAAAACTCCTCATCAGAGGCGTGAAAGTAGACTTCTCCCCTGAAGAAATCAACGAAGCATACAACACTGCTTCAGTTCCTGCTGAACAAGATGAGTTCGATAGATACTGTGCTGGCCGAGGAGATGAGGCCATAACTGGAGAAGTGCTCCGAGAAATAGGCTCAGAAGGAGCAACCTGGGGAACCAAGGAATCCATCCCTAGGAAGCAACTCAAATTCGAAGCAAAGGTATGGATGCATTTTATTAACTCCCGTCTGATTCCCGTGAGCAATGACTCTAGAGTAAACTGGGAAAGAGCAGTGCTGGTCTTCTGCATCTTGACTAAGAAGAAGTTTGATGTTGGGAGGATTGTTTACAAACAACTGGTGGCAAATGCACCAAGAAACTCCCCCTTCTTTTTCCCTTGTCTGGTCACTGAAATGTGCAAGAGGTCTGGTCTAAAGGCCAATATCCCGATTTCGGATGAAATCATTCCAGAAAGGTCGGACATTGATCAGTCCACGATAAAAAGAATCAGAGACAATGAAGGATTGGAAAGTGAGGAGGAAGAAGAAAAAGAAGAGAAAGAAGAAAAAGAAGGAAAGGAGGAAGAAGAAGAAGCTGAAGTTTCGGGCAATGTGAAGGAAGAACCTCAGAAAACTCCAAGAAGGGAAAAACTTCCCTTTAAGAGAGCTCCTGCAAAGAGTGGACGAAGGCAGTTCCTAGTCGAGACAACTGACATGACTCAATGTCAAACTATGTTCGGTCTCGGAGCAGACCTTCTAGCCACTCAAGTGCAAGCCTTAGAAGACACAGTTGGAAGGGAGCTGCAATCTCTGAAAGAAGCCAGCTTGCTCATTAACAAAGAAAAGGTGGCCCTGCAGAATGAACTTGACCAGATAAAAAATGCTGGACCACTGCCTCTGAAAAGGAAGATTGAGGAAGGAGAAGGATCCTCAACCTTGCAAAACACGGTGAAAGACCTGGTGAAAGCAGTAGAGATGATGAACAAGAAAATGGAAGAAAGGGAGCAAGCCCACGAAAAAAACAGAAAAGACTGGAAGGAGGAGATCGGGCTCTTGAAAGATGAATTGATGAAGAACAAAGAGGAGGAAATTCAACTCCGATTGTACTACAGAGCTCGGGATCAAATCTTCAAATGTCTTCCCTCCAGAAGCAATAACAAATGCTCCGTTTAGTGGAGCAAGACAAGAAACTGGAGAGAATTAAGGGTCGCTACGGTGACCCCAGGTTCATTCGTTCCCTATCCTTTTTAACTTGTTTAAATATGTTGGAATGAATGCCTGAAAGTTTTGTGGTGGAATGTTACTGACTTTGCTCTTAGATAAATGACTTATGTGGTGTACCAGGGATTCGCCACCCTGTTTTACTTTTTTATAAAAATATTGTTTTTAATTTTTGCTAAGTTTACCGTCCTAAGTGTCCTGATCTACTCAATGATTCTTTTTGCCCAGGATTTTGCTCCTTGAGATGCCCTAAAGAGTTTACAGTTTCTAACAAAGCAACATAGGGCATCACTCTGATTTGGAGCAACACCATGCACAAAAAACAGCACTCCAAAAATCGGACACTCTGTTATTCAGTGGACTTATTGAGTTACCAAGGAAAGAACTTCAGGTTGTTTAAATAAATTACTCTGCCCCTGGTTTAAAAAAAAAAAAAAAGAAGGGTCAGCTCCTCTGCTCCAAAAATTTCGCTCAAAGAGCATGCTGTTGAAGGTCAGCCTTATGCAAAGACAAGGGTAATTGACTTCCAGTTAAAAGACCTGAAAAGAAAGAAATAGAGAAGGGAGCTAAGAAGTAACAGAAGAAATCAAGCCAAAAAGTTCAATCCGGAAGCAACTCTGTGGGAAACTGACTAAAAGAGTGGAAGAGGTCACACACACAATGAAGCTGGTGAAACTCACAAGTCAGATGAGTGCTCTAATGAAGCGATGAAAGGAGTTAAGTTAACTCTTCATCGATAATCTCAAGGAGCATTAGCCTGCCACAAGAAGACTGTTGGTTGTGAAGGATTACTCGGGACGAGTAATATCTAGTTTTGGTGTGTTGATGGTCCTCAAGAGTTGAGGCCCATTAAGTGTAAATTGTTCCACAAAACCCATGTTTTGGTTATAAATCACTCCCTTCAACCTTCTTCTTTCCATATAGAGCAACTATTTTGAATAGTGGACCAGAGCAATACCGAAAGTGGGAGTTAAGGTAGACCTGGAGCAAATTTAACATTATCTTTTTCACATATGACTATTGGGTTAGTTTGCTTTGTTCAGGACACCTAAGGCCCATCAGAAGGAACCACAAAATGAAGAGAGAAGAAGGAGTGTTGCGCAGAAAGAAAAAAAAAAGGCTGCTGTAGTACAACAACAGTCAAAGGAAGCAATGGGAAGCCGCCACGTCAGCCACAACAGAGAAGGTGGAGGTGCTACCTCTGCTACAGTACGAAAGCAAAGAAGCTGAGCAATCAAAAGCCGCCACGTCAGCTGCAGCAGAAGAAGTGGAGGTGCCTCCCTGAATCCGATACTCCCACTCACAAAGGGAGCCAAAAGCAAGGGGGACCACTTCCATTTAAGGCCAAGCTGGCAAAAAGCAAGGCTACCATTGGAGAGGATTTCTATTCGGAGCTGAGCTGGCAAGAAGCAAAGCTACCATTGGAGAGGATTTAAACAAAGCACGACCCTTGATGAAAGGAACAATGAAGATCAAATGAAGAACCCTATAAAAGGAACAAGCAATCCTCATAAAGGAAATCATCAGCGCCCATCCTAGGACTCGTCATCTCTTTGTTTTCTTTTTGTAAAAATGCTCACTAGGAGCTAACTTCCTCTAAGTAGGTGAGGGTTCCATAGAAGTAATCCCTTTTGTCTCAGGATAACTTTGTAAGGAACACATATTTTATAAATGAATTTTGAGTTGCTCTTTGGTTTAATTTATTGATTTTGTGAAACCCTTTGGGCTGGCAACCTCATCCCGGGACCACTCGGTTGATGAAACACTGACAAGGGCGTGTGGAGCATTCTCAAGATCCTGGGGTAGTTTAGCCTGAAGAAAGGAGGGAGAAACACTTGGAATGGGGAGCACTGCCATGTGAATCCATGCTCTTTTGAGAAGGCAGCATGGTTTCCTTGCATGTAACTCCAAGTACTATGGAGTAACGTGGAGAGTAAGGCCTTACCCTCTGCTTACCTATAGCAAAACAAGGGAATGAGCAAAATCCACTTGTAAAATATGCTACCAAGCAGGGTTAACCAAAGGGATGAAAACATGGAACCCGTAACACCTACTTGACTTTTTCTGAAATTAATCTTAACTCAAACTTCTATCACAACCTTTTTCTCACGATTACTGAACTGTGTTTTACCAGCTGATGCTCTTACTTTCATTTCGTTGACTGATCTTGAAGTTACTTAAATTGATGCCTTTTTATTCGATGACCGTGCTAAGTCATTCACTGCTCTCATCTGGTTCAGAATGGTTAACATTGTTTAACTAGCTGCCCAGAGATTGCTCTTTGTGAAGCTTAGCTGAGAATAGTACTTTCTTTTATTGCTCCATTTTACAAATTAAGTTTCCTTTAGCGCTTCTTACTTCACAACTGCTCCCTGAGGACGATAAATCTGGGCTACAGTACCCTATATTGCTTGACACGTACGCTTGCGTATAGTTGAAGAGGGTTGCTCTTAGTCAGAGTAGATTGCTCCTGTTGGCAATCCTGATTATTACTCTGCACTCTTGCTCTCTGAAAAGATATTCCCGAGCAGCTCTCGGTTTGACCAAGCAATGGTCAGCCACCAAAGTCACGTAGCAATAGAAAAATACCTAGGGTTTTGTGCAAAATGAGTATTTATAGCTCATTTAAGCTTTAATCGCACAGTATTAGCACTAATAGTTACGCTTAGCATTTTAACCCCAAACTTAGGATTCTGAACCTACTCATTTTTCTAGGATTTTTTATATTTTTATTTTATTTTTCGCAGCACCTTTCCGGTACGCGCTTTTACCAAGCCGGTATCAGTTCAGACACCAGTTCTCATTATTTTGACTTGAAACTTGGTTTACTAGTCCTACATATTATTCTAGGAATATTTCCACTCTTATTATAATTTTCCGGGATACTTCATCGGTACGCATTTATACCGTGGAGCCGAACCGGTATCTGCACTTTTCGTCAGAAAAGCGACTTTCAGCATTATTAATCACTTACTATAATTATTTAAGCCTTCTCATAATTATTAGAGTCAATTATGGAATTATTTTCTAATTTCACATTTATTTAATTAATTTCCTAAATTAACGGTGCAGGTTCTTACAGTAAACTAGTATATTTGCTAATTGTCTTTACACCTTTAAAATAGGTTGTGATTTTGTGAGGGCATATGATTGTGGTCCTTTGGATACTGTGAGTACATTGGAGTATATTGCTGATAAAGATAAATTTTTGGTTATTGATATTAATCCTTTGTTTGTTCCACCAGACTCCATGGAAGGATGGTTCTTTGATGTGGTATGTTATTACGTGGATATGATAATGATGCCCTTTTATATATGTATGCGATTGTGTTGACTCTACACAAGATGGAAGTCCCTGAGTGTGGTAGGTGCCCATACGCGGTATGAATTCCGGGAGTGTTTCACACAAGATGGTAGTCCCTGAGTGTGGAAGGTGTTCGCACACGGTGGGAAGATCTAAGTGTGGTGTTGGGTAGCTAGGTTGCAGACATGCATAATTCCTATATTATTCTTTGAACCGTCCGCACTTCGGATTATATTTAGGTTGGGTTAACTCTAAAAAAAAAGAGCATGGTCTCTCAAATACCTTTTAATATCTTTTACAGTTCAGTCTTTTCCAATTATTTTAAGTCTGCCACACTAATACTAGCAGTATGCTGGTATCAACATTCGTAGAGAAATAATACGGAGGATTTATCCCTCTATGTTGTTTTGATTCAGTATCTAACCATTCCAACAAGCCAAAAATGACATCTGTTGTTGCTCAAACCATATAAGAATAAATCATTCAAAAGGAATGAATTTCTCATAACATAGAAAAGAATAACAACCTTAGCAGCCAAGATTTGGTACATTTTCTGACGGCTGATGTTAAGCTCAACTACTACAATATGAAGCAAAGATCAAATTGGCAAGCAGACTGATTTGCAGTATTTTTGATTCTCTCAAATTTCTTTTTATTTTTATAGTATATCTTATCCTCCCCAAGTTGTAATTCCCTTCTTCCTATATTAATAATATTAATTGATTTACCTTTGAATAGTTATACATTTTTTTTTAATTATCATTAACTCATCTTTGTATGATTATGATTTAGGGTGCGCATGACAACCTTCTCGGAATCAATTTTTTTTTAATTTCTGTTCCCGGGAACAGAAATGGATAGAAAACTCGTTTGGTAAAACCGGTTTATTTTTTTGTTCCCGGGATGAACCGGATTAATTTTTGTGCTGGGGAACAGAAAAAAGAATCAGAAAATTTCTGTTTTTTTGTTCCCGGGCACAAAATGAGAAACACTTATCTTTCTTAATCACTTTCCATCTCTACCATCATCACCACCACCATCATCATCCCAACACGACCACTGCCACCATCGTCGTCGCCGCCATCGTACCACTAGTGCTATTGTGACCACCCCCACCACCACGATGCCACCGCCTCCATCACCACCACCTCCACCCATCACTACCACCATGCCACCATCACCACCACCACATTTACCACCGCTGCAACCACCACCACCACTGTCACTGTCACCACCACCACCACTGTCATTGTCACTGTCACTGTCACCACCACCATCACCATTACCGCCATCAACCACCACCACCACCATCGCAACCACTGCCGCCACCACCTCCATCTACATCTCCATCACCATGCCACTACCACCACCACCATCACCACCACTGTCACCAACCACCACTATCATTGTTGCAGCCACCATCGACACCGCCGCCGCCGCCACCAACCACTACCACCATCGCCACCATTACACCACCCCCACCACTGCCACCATCACCTACCGCCACCGCCGCAACCACTGTCACCACCACCACCATCTCTATTATGCCAACACAACCACCACCACCATGCCACCGCTACCATTGTCGCCGCTACCAATGTCACCAACCGCCATTGTCGCAGCCACTGCTGTCACTACCACTACCATTACCACAACACCACCACTATCATTGCTGCAACCACCATCGACACTGCCGCCACCACCACCATCACAACCATTACTATCACCACCACCACCACCATCGTCACCATTACACCACTCCCGCCACCATCACCACCACTGTCACCTACCACCACCTCCACCACCGGAGCCACTGCCACCACCACCACCATCTCCATGATGCCATCACAACCACCACCACCATACCACCGCTACCATTGTCGCTGCCACCAACCACCATCCCCATCACCATTGTCGCAGCGACTGCCGTCACCTCCACCACTACCATCCCCACCACTAGTACTGCCATTGCCGCAGCCACTGTCATCACAACCAGCACCACTATCATCACCACGTTACTGCCACCACCACCGCCGTACCACCACCACAACCACACCATATGAAAAGGAAAGTGATCATCCAATTTTTTATATTTAATAGGAATTATTTTTTATTATATTATATGTTGTGTTATCAAACGCAATTCTCATTCTCGGAATAAAAATATAATATGTTATCAAACACATTTTTTTTTCTCAGAAACTGTTCCAAGAAACAGAAATAGAAAAGAATTGTTTCTTTTCAGAAACAGTGCTAGGGAATAGAATGGTTGTCATGCACACCCTTAGTGGCCAGAGATAAAATTATCTCAAGTGAGATGAGAAATGATAAGTTATATAATATATATATATATATATATGAGTGCATTTCTTCATTTGTTCTACCCTATGATGCACTGACACGGGACACGACACGCCGACATATTAATTCTAAAAAATGTCATATTTCGACATGTTAGGACATGTTTTGATATTAAAAAATATTTTTAATATATATAATATAATATATATTTATTACCTAAAATAGTTCATAAAAATCATATAACCATCAAATATTCAAATTCTATAACATAAATATAAAGCAAAAGTAATTTTTCATACATTGTTAATTTTTAATGTCAAATTCCATAACAAAAAAAAAATTAACTTATAAATTAATTTTTCATTTTTAGTTAATAAAATAAAATATAGACCTTAAAAAAAAATATGTCGGATACGTGGAGCATTGACTACGCGTCGAAAAAAGTTGATCGCTTATCGAAAACTAGTGTCGGAGCATTGACCGCGTGTTCCAAAATATGCGTATCGGAACGTGTCGGTATCCCACACGCAAACTTTTTTTAAAAAGCCGTACATTCTAGGTTCTACCTCATTTTCGACATCCCCTTTAACAAGGAAGGTGTAGCAATCTCACGGGCGACTTGGATATATAAACTCATGCACGTCTTCTTACATTATTTTCGTAAAATATTTCTCTTTTGCATGGATAACTTGTTTCACAAATTATATTAAAATTGTTAAAAGGTCGCGCTAATGCCAATAGCTAGGCCCTGGTCATTTTCATATTATTATATATTTTGTATTTAATTTAGAGCAATGCTAATTTCACAAATTTAGAGTAATACTATCATAATAGCGTTGAAACAAATCAATTTCTATTGTTTACATGAAATAGCTGCTGGTTACCAGTGGGACTGTTCAGTGTCTGCTTCGATACTTTGATTTGTTCAACGGGCAAAAATATTAATATATTGTTATTTTAATAGCAATATATTAATTTTAATAATTATTTTTAAACTAAATATAGATTTATTGCATTCAGTCACGTCTCACGTCTCATGCAGGATGTGACCTAGGAGAGAGACATGCCCTATGCAAGGCATGACTTACCCAGAGATGACATGTTGCACAAAAAAGTCAACAGTTTGATCATAAAACTTCGAAAAATCATAACTTTTGACTCGAGCGTTCGAATCAGATTTTTTTTTTTTTAATTTCACATGACTTTTCGATTTCTACGCAATGACATCTCATCGAAGTGGATTTGATAAAAAAAATTGCAACTTTTTTGTTTTTGAATTTGCATTTAATCTCCCAAAATTTTCTAAAAAAAGCACAACATATTTACTAGGAATATTTGTAATCACAACACTAATTTTCTCTCCATCCACACCCACAGACAACAAAGGACAATAGTGTTTCTTTTTAAGGAAAGTCCTAGCATACTGATCTTATTACTAAAAAATTGTTTATATATATACATATATATATACATGAGCTCATCATTTCTCCAACTTCTAGATGTTTAGCAATTAATTAATCTTAATCATTGATGTGGGTGAAAGCATTAAATTTGAAAATCATAACCATATAAAGGTGAGTAAAATCATTATATCATATGATCAAAAGTCAAACATGGCAATTTTTGTTTTAAAAAGGGATAAAAGGGTTAAAAATCCAAATAAACATATGTTGTACTTTTTGTGGAAAATTTTGGAAGATAAAATGCTCTTGGAATGGTACCATTGTTGCAAATTTGAAAAAGATTTAGAACTTTTTTTGGACCAAATCCTCTTTAATGAGATGTCACTGCGTAGATCTTAAAAAGTTATGTAGAATATGTTAGTATTTGGGTGTCCTAGAGACAATCTTATGATTAAATAAGGACATAGATGCAGACCTTTTTAATATTGTCGCAAATAAATAAAAGCACTCTTTATCTTGTTTCATAATTCTGTCTCGATATTAATATTAATATATTATGAATAACTTGATAAACCCCGTGGAATAAAATAGGTATCTCTTGAGTATCTGTGATGAGATCACAATCATGAGGATTCAAGAATACCGGATGTTTATTCCTAATTTTTGTTCCTAGTCTAGAGATACTGAGAATGGGGTCAGTAATCTCGGGTAAGACTAGCACGACTTATCTACTTGTATATGGATACAAGGTATAGACCTCATGTGCTACAGATATGGAGATGTCTTAGCTAAAGTCGTGGGTGGACCTATAAGGGTATAGCTCGCACTGAACAGACCCACAAAGAGACTCTATGAGGAACTCTCACAGAGAGTATCATTAGAGTAGTCTCTTTATATTTGGGTATGTCTTTCCTAAGACCCAGAAGTTATTACCTAGACTGTGTTCTAGAAGGCATGCTTTCATTGTGCACCTCGTCTGCCTGAAACATGGAGACTCATAGGTATACTGTTGGGCTTGTCCTGAAAGAACACAGGGCTAGGGTGATAAGCTGAAGGAATTCGTCAAATCTTTGTGAGAGATTAGGTTATCTGTAAACCGAAGAAATCGGGATGACATTTACAGGGACTCAGGAATCTATGCATAGTAAAAGTGATCATGAGATGATCTGCCTTTAGAGTCTGTAAATTGAAGATTCCCTATTTCGAATAAAGCTTACCCTAAACCGCAGGGGTTGATACGCTTCCTTACCCTAGGTTTTATTGGAGGTAACCGAGACGAAAGGAAATATATACGGCAACCAAATATGTGCAATAGGATGATCAAGTCACTAATCTAACTAGTTCTGGGGCAATAAAGCATTGCTAGTGCTCTGTGTTGTCATTAGATGAGTTGTGGGCTTATTGGGCCCAAGCCCATTTATGTCAGTGGCTATGTTGGACCTAATGGGTCACACACTAACACTTAATTGTCTAGATGCTCTAGCATTAATGGTATTGGGCCTAACAATTGTTATTAGCCCAAGAAGTAGTTTGGAACTCCACAGATAGGGTGGAGGGCGCATGGATCTAAGTAATGGGCTTGGATAGTCCAAGACATTACTAATTAATTTAATTAGTTAAATTAACTATCAAATGTTTAAATTTTGAGTTTTGAATTTTGAATTTGAAATTTGAAATTTGAATTTTGAATTTGAATTTTGAAATTCGAATTTTGAATTTTGAAATTTGAATTTTGAATTTTGAAATTTGAATTTTGAATTTGAATTTTGAATTTTGAAATTTGAATTTGAATTTGAATTTAGAATTAGAATTTGAATTTAAAATTTAAGTGTTTGAAAGTTTGAAATTCAAATGTTTGAAATTCGAATTTGAATTGACTATGAAAAGTTGTTTAATAAGAAAAGGATAAGATGAGATCTTGTTGGAACATATCAAGAGGAAATCTTTTGGACATAATCTAAGAAGATTTGGGGTGCTGATTTGGCTGTTGGTTAGTCATCAGAATCAGCTCCAGAAGATACGATCTGTTGGGAGAATATTTGAGTGATTTGATTCAACTTTGAATGCAACTACTCAAATGTATCTGGTCATTATTTAGGCTATATGGGGCGCACCATATAACCGATTATATGATGATTTATGATCAGATATTTGATTAGGTTTTGAACCTAATATATCATAAAGATATGATAGGATGTTGTTGACAAGATTTGATGAGATTTGATTTGCAACAAATCCTATCCTCTCTCTCTTTGATGGAGCGCCCTCTTGTGCGCCTCTATATATATGTTTCTTCTAGGGTTTTTAGAAAAAAACCAAGTCATTCTCTTCTCCTCTCCTGCGCCACTTTTGTGAAGTTTTCACATTGAAAGCTTCACTCTTTCAAACATTTTTACCTAGCCTTTCTCTTCACACAGTGTGCGCTTAGCAAGCCTCATTGTAGTGATCACTTGGCGGTTTCACAAGAAGGAGTTCTTGCACCTAGACGCAGTGGGTGGTGTGGATCAACGTTAGAGGGTCTGAACCCTTCAGACCTACCTTGATCATCACGAGTTTTCACGAACAAGGTAACATCATGCTTTCCTAAAGCATGATCTTGAATGCATGTGTGTTCCGCAATGAAAAATTTTTGTTTTTCCCTCCAGCATGCATCGGCCTTCAAGGCCATTTCCAACTTTCAGAATAAAAAAAACCCGATTCGGGTACTTGAGGCCAAAGTTATGGCCTCCTAAATTTTTACGATCAAGCTGTTGACTTTTTATGTCACGTGTCATCGTCGGATGAGTCACGTCTTGCATGAGTCGTGTCTCTCTCTTAGGTCACGCCCTGCACGGGGCGTGAGTGATCATGCCTAATTTTGGACATAACTAAATGTAATAAATGCTTATTTTTTTTTTTTTTTGTAAATAAAGAGGGGCTAAGCCCCAGAATAAATCCTTATTTAGTTTCAAAACAATCATATTTTTGTAAATAATTATTAAAATAACAATATTACTAAAAAAAAAATCCCTCATTCAATGACCAACTTAATTAGTGCCCTCCAAAAAATGAACATGAAAGAGGTACAATGGGAATATGGGTGTTAACGAGCCGAGCCGAGTCGAGCTTTGGTCTTAACGGGCCGAGCCTGTGTTCAAATGTGTCAGACTGGCCTTAGCCTGTTACCTGTTACAAATATAATATCAGCTTGTGGCCTGGCTCATTTACAAAAAATAAAAGCCTGGTTTAGCCTGTTAGCCTATTTTAAAATAATAAGACAACAAAAATTTATCCAAACAAAATCTACAATCAACAGCACTAGTAATTCCATAAATATTCATAAATTTAATGTATATCCAAATAGCATAATATAAAATAAATTCATTCAAAAAGTCTGTTTAATTAATAAAATGGAATGAAATGAATTGAGAAGAGAGAGACTACTATCACAAGTAGTATAAAAAATATAAAAAAATATATTAGGCAAGCCTGAGAGGCTCTAAGGCCGAGCTTTTGAATTGGAGCCTGAGACCTTTTTATTAAACGAGCTTTTATACAAGTCCAAGCCTGGGTCCAACAATCAATTTTAGACATGTAAGCTCAAGCCTTCACGAGCCGAGCCAAAAGCCCATGGCTCGTTTAGCACCCGTAAATGAGAATAATCACTGGACCAAAAAAAATCTAAAAAAGATATAATTATTTCAATAGAAAATATATGGTATTTAAGCCATTATAATTGGTTTAAGGATAAGAATTTAGGTATTTTGTATTAAGTTATGTTTTCAATTTGTACTAATGTATCCAAAAAAAGAATGGTATTTTAAATTTTTATTTTAGCAAAGTGCAAGGTGATTTTACGTAATCTGGCGAATTAATATTCTGCATTACACGATGTTTTACATGAAAAATTCTAATCCACCTTCAAATTTCAACGTATTATTGTACAAATAATTAACAAATTCTACATTTTATTTTTCTTATGGCTTTTTCCACTTTCAAAATAGGTCAAACGACTTTTTAATATTTTTCATTCCCTCCAAATCGCATGGGTCTTTCAAAAATTCGCATGTTTCCCTCCACCTTTTAAAACTCAAAAGCAACGCTCTCAAAATTCCCTCTCTTTATAAAAGTGTTGTGTGCCTCCTAGTCTTCATCAACACAAACACATTGAACCTTTTTCTCCAAATTCCTCAAACTCAAGATTCCCATATAAACATCTTCTTTCTCTGAATTCCATCAATGGCTTCCTCGAAACCCTCCATTCCTTTTGGAACTTGTGCTTCTGGCGAGATCCATCTTATTGTTGGTCCCATGTTCGCTGGCAAAACCACTTCCCTTCTTCGTCGTATCAATTCCGAGGTTCACAATGGCAGGTAATTTCGTGAATTCCTAGTTTTTTTTTTCTTATTTGATTCTAAAATTATCAAACTGACAATTCGTTTTGAAAATTCAAAATAATACCTTTTCTTTTTTTCTTTTTTTCTGTAATGTAATTTTTAAACCCCCGTTAAGCTAAAATAAGTGAAATTTAAGTTGATTGTTTAAGGGTGATTTGAAGAATGTTATGCTTGTGCTATTTTTTATTTTTATTATTAATTATCTTTTTGTTTGGAAGGAATGTGGCCATGTTGAAATCGAGCAAGGATACAAGATATGCAATTGACTCGGTTGTAACTCATGATGGAATTAAATTTCCTTGCTGGGCATTGCCTGATCTGCTCCCATTCAGAGAAAAATATGGCGATGATGCTTATCAAAAGGTAATATCAATGTTCTACCATTCATATATTTTTTTCCACTAAAGGTTTTCTTTGTTGTTGTCATTGTATGGTTATTGAATATTTTTGCGATTTTTCGGTATAATTTTTATTTGATATTGGGTACTTATACCTATACGTCTTAAATGGTATACATTTAGTTTTGGAGATCATTTATAGGTAAATTTGTTCTGTATACATTTAACTTATGGAGACTGTGATTAGTAAATATAGGCTGAACTGCAGGATTTTAAGGTGAAGTTTTTAAAGGGAGGGTTCACTAAAAGTTAAAGCAGGTTAAAATATGTTTGCCCTTGGTATCTGATGATATGCAAAATAGCATTGACTATTACATGGGTATGGTGCAACTTAAGGGCAATCCATATAATATATTTTTCTTAGAAAATGATGTATACAGAACGATTGGCAGTAGTATTATGCTTGATGATGGTACATCTTAGATAAAGTATGGTGCTTTAACATTGTAGTTGATAATGTATAGTGTAATATAGAAGTGATATTATTCTTATTCATATAATGTTTTCTGAATGTGTTATATTGTTTTGGAGGCAGTTGGATGTGATTGGTATAGATGAGGCTCAGTTTTTTGGGGACCTATATGAATTTTGCTGCAAGGCTGCTGATGAGGATGGTAAAATTGTCATTGTTGCAGGCCTGGATGGTGATTACTTGAGGTTTTGTTCAAAGATAAACCATTGTGGCTTTTAGTATTTAGTTTTCCTCAAATGCTTATTTCACAGCTTACCATTTTCTAATGGTGTGATGTTTCATTCTTCAGGGGAAGCTTTGGCGCAGTGAGCAACCTAATGCCAGTTGCTGATACTGTAAATAAGTTGACGGCTCGTTGTGAACTATGTGGCAAACGTGCCGTCTTTACTTCGAGGAAGACACGAGAGACACAGACTGAACTAGTTGCTGGGGCTGATGTCTACATGCCAGTGTGCCGCCATCACTACATGAAAAACCAAGTTGTCATGGAAACTGCAAGGAGTGTCCTCGATTCTCATAAAGCTAAAAGTGATTCCCTGCTTGAGGAAACTCCAGTTGTTTAGTGATTGATTGTTAGGAATTGGCTTGTATGTTCAACAAGCCATGTTGAGTTAATTCTCACATGATCTATATGTTATCACTGTTTGATTATATATATATAAACACTGGAGTTTCTTAATGCTCCTTTTTTTTTTTTTGTTATATGTTACTTAAGTTAAATTTATAAAATATGGGGAATCATCTATTTATAATTTTTTTTTACAAATTACACTTTTGAATTAGTCATATACTCTTAATTAAAGTATGACCGGTCAGTCATAGTGTAGTTTATAAACAAAATTTTTGTAAATATAATATTTTCTATAAAATATTCCTTATTTACATGTTATGGCTAAAGGTTTATGGTCCATAGAAAAAAAAATTTGGTTGCTCAATCTGAGATGTATTGTTTATCCTTTTCTTGATGTATCCATCCACTCTTTTGAAGTCAGGAAACTGCAAACAATGAGTTTCTTTTGAAAAAAATGTTTCTTCTTTTAAATGACATAATTTATGTCATTTTATTTTCACAAAGAGGTGAGACTCACATCTTTATTTTTTTTGGTCCACTTTCTCTTTTTTTTTTTTTTTTTTTTTTTTTTATACTTAAAATGACATAACTTTACATTTTTTAAAATAACATACATTTTTTCTGTTTCTTTTTAGGGGAATTATCTATGAACAGGTTAAAGATACTTCCTTTTGTGGAATATCTTTTGATATCTTCCTATTTAAGGAAACATATAAGGCCTTTTATTCTCAAGGATCAATTAGGATCTCTTTTGATTATTTCATTGATTAGGGAAAATCCATGTACTTAATTAGTTGCTGTATTTTCTTTTATTAAGTGGGTGTTTGGTTCAGGAGATATTTTTTTTTTACTAGAGAAATGTAAATACAAGGAAAAACGTTGGAAAGTTAGTTTGATAGAAAAGTTTAAAAAAAGTTGTTTGGTATCGTAAAATATTAGTGGAAAAATTGGATTAAATATGCTGAGTGTATGTTTGGTTAAAAATAAAAATTTGATGGGAAAATGGATGAAATTTACAAAAGTAACCTTTTTTATAAAATTTTGAACTATTAGAACATATATCATAGAGGGGTATTAATGTCACTGTCTTCACTCATTTTTTTTTCATTTCTCCAGTTTTAACAGAAATACCACATTGGAAGAAGCATTCTTCAACAGTGAATTTGTTCATTTTTAGCACTCTTTTGTACTTAGATAGCAAAGTGTGTTTGATGGCTAAAAGTAATGGAATTCTTCAACCAAACGAGGAGAATGGAGATTGCTACATGCACTTAGATGGGGAAATTTTGAGAACTCTTAAACCAAACACCCAAGGGTTTTGTGTATATATTCTAACCTCCACATTGAAAACAATCAATCAAATACAATCTTTTCAATTTTCATAACTTAAGACAGAAACAGGCAAAGCAGTGTATGGAAGCACTCTGAAAAGACATCTCTAGAAGCCATATTTTAACCATGTTCCTTAACATTGAGCTATGCCCCATTGTTAGGTGAAGTTGTGAAAAGAAAGGATTCAAGGGCATTGAGCTTGTAAGTAGAATTCGATGAGTACTATTTGTTCTGTTATAATAAACTATATACAAAATGAATGGAAGCTGTTATTAAGCAGGTCCATTTGAATCCTTCTCCAGAGAACTAGAGCTCACAAGGTACCAGCAGGTTCTAAAATGTAGAATTCTGAACTGTTGGAGGTTACGAGGTTGAGAGAGAAGGGTCTAGAGGTGCTTGAAGTATTACACCAAGAGACATCAAAGTTTGAAATGCTCAACAGTGTTACCTCCAGCTTAGGAAACCCTAGATATAATACAAGCTATTGGGCTCCAGACCATATGGACCCAAATAATCATGCTTTCACCTATTGGACTTATATGTGAACATACTTTTGGATTATATTAATAATATACCCAACAATCTCCTCGTATGTTCACCATATAGCACAATCCAATAGAGTGATCAATGTAATGTTCAAACAAATATGAATCATTCATATCCAGTCCAATACAACTAACTCGGATCAATCAAAGAGTTTTAACTGTAAAACATTAAACTCAATAGTCATTTTCAATCTAAATAAATAAATCATCATTATCATGAATCTGTTCTGAGACCAACATACCAAAGTAAATATTTAGAGTTTTAGATTCAATCTAAACTCATCCAAATCCCAACATCCAAAATAAGTCTCAAAATCAGTTCACAATCAACAATGTTCATAAATTGAAGATCGCAAAATGTAAGTCTCAAATAAATGGACTCCATCAAAATGGGCAATAACGGGTGAATTGTCAAGTCCCCACATACTCTAAATGATATATTCATTCATCAAGGAGGTGATCTTAGTCAAGATCCCTCTCATTAAGCTCTCCTACATCTCTGCCATCCTTTGTAGAATATCAAGTATGAATTTCATATTTTTATGAATTCAATCAGTTGAATAATCTACCAAAGATGTCTAGTTCTACTAAAAGGACTTAGCATCATATCATCAGGCAAAGAAGAACATATATTAATGTCATAAAGCATCGCAATATTATGTTCATAAGCATCAAGCCAGTTTCATAAATTATGAACAAGGCCTAAATAGTTTGTTTTGCAAAGAGCCATCATGTTTATTTGTAAGAGAATAACTATTGTCTAGTTTCAATGAACAGAACCAATAGTCAAGTTACTTACAATAACCTAGTCATGTGATGTCAAGTTTCAATTAAGAACATGACCCATAGGCTTCTTATGCAAACAACTATTTCATTGTTTCAATTTGGAATGTCACAATTACTGATTCCTCAAAGTCAAATAATCTAGCATCAAGTTTGGTATGAGATCATTTAACCAAAAAGATAGTCCAACCTGGTTAGATTGTATCATCAAGTTTGGAATAACACAAGTTTTCCAGGTAGAACCTTTGAATCAGGTTCAAGTTATCTTCATCAAGTTTGGAATGAGACAATTTACCCTTTTCAAATTAATCAACAACAATGAACATCGATGAAACATATAAACAGTGCTTATCATTTTGGCCAACAAAAGAAAGATTCGATAATTCAAAACACATAATTAAAAGGTAAGTAAATGGTATTTAAGACTTGTCTATATAGTCTTTAACCCCATTTCCCCCATTGTTTTGAATAATCGATCTTTAGGCATATCTTTTGCGAGAGCATCAACCAAGTTATCCTTCGATCTCACATTGATCAAGGTGATAACTCCTTGTTTTCTCAGATAATTCAACAACGCATGTCTCAATCTTATATATCTTCTCTTTGAATTAAAGAGAGCATTTTTAACAACTTGGACAGCTGCTTGATTACAAAATAGGCTTAAAGAATTACTCTTTAGCCGAGTCAAAGGAATGTCCATAATCAGATTCTTTATCCACTTTGCCTCTTTGCCGGCTAAGGCTAAAGCAAAAAGTTCTGATTCCATAGACGACAATGCAATAAAAGTATATCTTTTAGATTTCCAAGCAATAGTAGCTCCACCCAAAGTGAATACATATCCACTGGTGAACTCACTATTTCTGATTTCTGAACACTATGACGTATCAAAATATTAATCCACAATTGAAGGATAACCAGAGTAGTGTAGAGCATAATCTTTAGTACCTTTAAGATATCGCATCAGCCTATCGAGGGCATCCCAATGCTCTTTACTAGGATTACTAGTGAAATGACTCAGCATGCCAACTGTAAAGGCTATGTCAGGTCTAGTGCAACTTGCAGCATATATGAGACTACCAATCAGTTTTGAATACTTTAACTGATCCATATTGGTCCCTTCATGAGGACTCAGTCCTTTTATTATAATCACATGGTGTCTCACTCAGTTTGCACACACTGTATCCCCATGTAGAAAGTAGCTGCTCAATATAATAAGTCTGGCTAAGGGAGATAACTTGCCTATCAAAGATTACTTTCATACCAAGAATGATATTAGCAATACCAAGATCTTTCATGTCATATTCTTTAGCTAAATTAGCTTTCATGTCACTCATTACAGAATGATCAGAGCTAAGAATTAACATGTCATCCATTAGTTTTCTTTACATCCATTTGATGCACTATATAGTGTTCAATAAATGTCAAAGCAAGAAGAATTCTTATAGTCGATAGATGGCACACAGGTGAGTCGACATCAAAATAGTCTACATCACTTTGTTGTCTATAGCCTTTAGCTACTAGATGAGCTTTGTATCTGGCCATTGATCCATCACTATTCAGTTTTTTCTTCAGTACTAACTTATAGTATATAGCCTTAGCCCCTTTCGGCAAATTGACTAGCTACCAAGTATGATTTTGCAACAGAGAGCTCATTTCATCATCTATGGCTTCTGCCCACAGTAGAGATTCCCTAGATCTCATTGCTTCTTGATAGGAGAATGGATCATTCTCTAGATGGTACGTGACAAAATCCTCGCCAAAGTCTTTGGGAACTCTCTCTCTCGTAGATACTCTAACTGGAACTGATTCAACAGCCAGTTGTGTGGGGTAAGTGTCAGAAGGGCTTGCTTCAGATTCTATAGGAGATTCTAAAATCATATCTGTAGATCCGAAAACACTCAAGCCATGATCTTTGATAAACTTATTCTCAAAGAATTCTGCATCTCTGGATTCTATCACCCCAGTTGTAGATAGATCCAAAAATCTATTTGCAGCATTGTCTTCTGCACTTCCTAGATATACGCAAGTAATGGTTCTAGGTCCCACCTTAGGTTTGTTAGGATCTTTTATTCTTACATAAGCAATACATCTCCAACTCTTAAGAGTATCATATCTACAAGAACGCTTATGCCATATCTCATAAGGAGTCATAGACAACTTAAAGTGCGGCAACCTGTTCAAGATGTGATTGGCAGTTATAACTATTTCTCCCCAATAGGAGGATGGCATGCTAGTTGTAAGTAACATAGAGTTTAACATTTCAGTTAATGTCCTATTCTTGCGCTGAGCAACACCATTTGATTGGGGTGAGTAAGGAGCAGTGGTTTCAAGTATTATGCCCTCTGAAGCGCAAAAATTCCTTGAACCCTGTCATTGTGTACTCTCCTCCTCTATCACTCCTAAACCTCTTAATTTTCAAGTTGAGTTGATTTTCTACTCTTGACTTAAAAATCTAAAACCTTTCAAAAATTTCATCTTTTGATTTCAACAAATAAACATGACAATATCTAGAAAAATCTTCTATGAATGTTATTAAGTACTTCTGACCACCTCTAGTAATATAATTTCTAAAGTCACAAAGGTCAAAATGTATCGGATCAAGAAGTTGTGTGCTTTTAGAAACCGACTTAAAAGGTTTTCTAGTGATCTTAGTTTGTGCACATACTTCACATTTGTCAAATCGAATAGAAGCATTTAATAGAGTATCAAGAGTTTTAGCTAGATGTTGCATTTTCTTGTAGTTCACATTTCCAAGTATATTATGTAACAACATTGGATTAATCAAAGTTGAACTCACATGGTTTATGCTCACAGTATCTAAACTCAATCTATACATACCATTAATCATGAATGCACACCAAAATAACAAGAGTTAACAAATAAAGTTAGTCTACCATTCATAGTTGAGAAAGGTATACAAGCTTTATCAAGCAAGGATATAAATTTTCTTTTAAGTAAAAGTACTACTCTAACTGTTTTAGAGTTAGTAATTTACTTGAAGAAAGCACTAAATTTGCAGTTCCAACACGAGTCATATCTGTCTCATCACCGTTGCAATTTTCCACTGTGTCTTTCATTTCTATGACCTTAGTGAGTAAATTCCTATCATTTGTAGTATGACAGGTAGCACCGCTCTCCAACCACCACTCAAAAGAGACACTGGCCTTTCCATTCTTCATCATTCCAATGAAAGCTTGAGGCTCAGGTTCATTAGTTAACATATTAGCCTCATTTTGTGGTGTGTTGTTTTTTTTTAACTTATTTGGTAGCTTATACTCTACTGCCCAGTGATCCCACTTTCCACAGTTATGGCACTTGTCATTCTTCTTCTTTTGAAGATAGTCTTTTTGGCCTCTAACTACGAAGAGGATTCACCTTTTGGTGACTTGGACTTCTTCTGAGGTTTATTGGAACGTGAAACTAAGTAGACAATTAAATTTTATTGTCCTATTTGTTCCAAACTCTTCCTAGAATAGTTTTGATCTTAAATATAAATTAACCTCTTTAATTTTTCCAGTTCACTTTGTTCTTTCAGTCTTGAAAGAACTCTATTCAGCAGGTAGTTTACTCAATGCAAGATCGACAAACAGATTATCAAACATATCAGATTTATCATCTTTTAGCTTGTTCCTTATGTTCTCAAGTTTAATTAACTAAATTCGTATCAAATTTGAATTCAAAGAACTTCTCAGCTATGAGAGTTTTTGGAGATCCCGACTTGTTTTGGAACTAAGCATTCAAGTGATTTCATATCTTTTTTTCATCGTCTTATATTCACTACAAGTTATAGCTAGATGAAT